>NW_019384376.1:1014771-1020514 GCF_000671375.1 Centruroides sculpturatus
AAATTCAAATAGACCAATCAAATTCGAAATTTTTTAAATTTAAAATTTGAAAAATCATCGACATCAAAATTATTAAAAATTATATTAAATTAATAAATTGTAAAAACATATTCAAATGTATTATTTAATCTTTAATTAAACCTCATTTTTTAATTCTATTTTTAAGTTTGTTGTATATGATATTGGACACGAAATGCCAGAATTATTCATAATGGTTCTTCGATGATGACAGACGTGTTTAAGAAAATCAATAATGGCGAATGATCTATCCGAGATAAAAATAAGAATTTTACTTTCTCCTTCTATAAATAGACAATTCTGATTATTTTTAGCTTAATATTTTGAATTAAAAAAGTAATCGAATAAAAGAAAGAAAGATTTGTAAAAATTTTGTCATAGACATCTGTCCCACTTTTTTCATTAACAATCATTAAAGTTTTGCATCTGTTCCTAAGAGGTAGATTATGATAAAGCTTTCTAGAACTTGGCCATTGTTTGCAACTAATTTAAAGTAAGGAATCGCACATAAAAAATTCTTTGCATCAACATTTTAATGTTAAAAGTATTAAAGTTTCTATTGTTAATTCTGCATTGCTTCGGATTTTAATTTTAAAGCAGCAGCGATACATGCTTTGTACGATTCTTTAACAAAGAAGAGCCGAAGGCTCCATAAAAGCATTACAAAAGTGACAAGACAAGAAGGCTCTTTTCTATATACAGAGCTTTGTAAAGTAATGGTGCTTCAAGTTTCATATATTTAGTAGTTTAGAAAAGATTCTTTCCTTTAATTTTGTATCTAGTCTGTCTCCTCCATTCATTGAGTTTCTTTATGTTGATTATTGCACTTCCTCCATTCTTTTGTTCTCTATACACGTCAAGTTTCCCAATATCTTTCCGAGTTTCGTACTGAAACTGAATGACACATTCTACTGTATTTAGAAATGGTGGACGTATCCGTAATTGACAGTAAATATTAAATTTTTACGCTAAATTACTTACTAAATAAAACATAAGCCTCCACGATATTATAGTAATAAATTCTATTTATAAGCACACCGACACGATGGGAGGTTATTTATAACCGCTATTTTTGGTCATCGACATTTAGTATAACTATTGTATACCGAAAACGTTACCTTAGCAACATAGTTGACAATAACAAAAATCACATTTTGCGACTACAACAAGGATCGACCTTTCGAAATTTCCTGTCGAGTTACTGATTTAGTTCTGACGTCATTCTCTGCTTCCATCTCCTCTGCTATTTTTAGTAACCTACTGAATATGTTCCGATCCCCGTTATCTTTATTTTAAGTTTTCCTTACGTAATTTTTATGTTCCCATTAAACGAGTCTCCTATGGTTAATTCTCAGATAATAAGGTAGTCGGGTATGATCTGGTACAGTTCAGTAATTGGGTGTAATGCTCTGTCACCTAGATTACTTTCCCTGGTGGGGTGTTTCTCCTGTTTGCTACTTTAATTCAAATGTTTTGGGATTATAATACAGGAAGAATACTTGTTAAATTTGTGATGTTTAAAATGGGAATAAAATATATTTTTTGGAAAAATATATTTAAAGAAACGTCAGCATTTGTTACGTTCTGTAATAAACACTTAATTTTGTACCATATTTTATAATAAACAGAACACTTAAACAACTTTTATGTATATTTTACAAAAGGTTTAACCTTGCAATGAACATAAATCTAGAGTCCGTTACTGTGAAAGTTTCCTATTGGATAATTTACGTAATGTACAGTACAGGTACTTTAAATTTTTGTAAAACTCTTGAAGTTTCTAATTGGATAAACGTTCTAGAAATATTTAAAAGAACAAATCTAATTGGTTTAACGTTTTATTACTCGGTGTTACAGAAAAAATAAATAAATTTTTGTTGATTTAAAGGGATTTATTTTTTTCAGAACTTAATAACTTTCGATTTTAGAATTTTTTGTGGAAAGTTTTTCTGCCATAAAAATTTCTTTGTGCTAAAAAAATTATTGCAAAGATTGAAGAGAAGAGAAATTTCTTTTGAATCAAAGATAATAATTTAAAGAGAAAATATTTTTAGATTTTTTTTCTTTCTTTTGGAAATTTATTTTCCCGAAGAAACATATGTAAATTGTAAATTAATTAAGCGTATTTATCATCCTTAACAAACACGAAACGGTTTTATATTAATCTATTTTAGTTATTTTTAATTTATTGCTTGATAATAATTAATACGAATGTTTATTTTAGTGTCTGAATATTAATGAGAAAAGATTAAGGTTAATAACTTAAAAATAATTTCCTTATCGCTTGTACTTTTGATCTCATCACGAATGAATAATTAACAAAGCATGACTTTTCTACAATTAGAAAGTAAGAAAAAAAAAGAAAGTAAGTTCACTCTTGAATACTTTAAATATTTAAATTTATGCTGCCATCAATTCTCTCATTGGTTAAATTTCGCTTAAATTATTCTAATTGGCTACGATCATCTCGACGTCACGGTTTGTTATATATTTAAAACTGAGCTAAGCGCTTGTATTGGACAGTTCGAATATTTAAATTCAAATATCATTTCTCGATTGGGTAATTTAAATTGTTATCTCGTATGTTTTAATTTTTGTAACTTAATCGAATTAAAATTGAGAAAAATGATTTTAACGTTATTAAAATTAACAAAATGTAATTTAATATAATTTAAAGTGGGGTTGAATGATAAATTAACTTATAATTTATATGTAAATTATAAGTTTTGCTGTTAAAAGTTATTGGTTTCTAGGAAAAGTTTTGTACAAATGTATTTATTAGCGAAGTTTACTAAATTTGATTACTCTCATAATTAAATTACATCTCTTCTCGAGATTAGTAATAAGATTTTTGATCTTAAAAATTCTAGCGTGAACGAGGTATTTAATATTTAATCAACAATAAAGGCTTAATTGTGTCTATCAGAAAATTTTCAAGAGACAAAAACTGAAAATTATCACTTAAAATGTATAAATATAAATTGATTTTTGTATAATTAATTTAGAAATAGCTTTATCAAAAATTAAATCTGTTGTTAACGCCTGAAAACTTTTAGAAATAAAAAGGATTAAAGTGGAATGACCGTTGGTTAATTTTTAAGATATTTAAACATTTAACCAATCAAAACCTTTTACAGATATATTTAATCGCTGGCATTTAACCAATAAGTGAGCGCTTTTACTAAACGTCGTCAAACGTCAAATTTTAAATTTGAATTTTCAAATTAAATTACTAAACGTCGTTCATATCAATGGTGTCATTATATAATGTGATGTTTATTATAAAATAAAGGAAATTCTAGACAAAATAAAAATCAGCTTTAGTTCAATAAAAACTTTCAAAGTATTAAATTTTAAATTAATTTCTTCCCCGCTTTATTTTCCCAATGCCATCTAGGGGTAATTAAAATTACAATTTCTTTGAATTAAATGAAGAAAGTTTTAGAGTTTTAAGTAACGTTCGAACAATATAAATTGTATTTGAAATTTCACGAATGCTTTGGTTTTTTAGTTATAGGGCCAGCCTTAATAGTATATTTTTCAAGAATATTTTTGTTACCTTGGAAACATGGATATATTAAAACATGTAAAGTATTAAAACGAAGAAAATGCTGCATACATCCTCAAACATCAACAAACATCAGTAATAAATACATTTTTAAAAAATATTTTCAAAAATCTCCGCTGACGTCATACTCTCAAAAGCCAATAACACGAGATAAATTCAAATATTTGAATCTTGCCTGTAGCGTGATTGTCATTGACGTCATAAATACAAAAGCCAATAATATTAAATACATTTAAATGTATATGAATATAAACCCGTTCGTTTCGTATACTTTAACGTCAATTTGACGTCATCGCTTCGGTTTTACAATGAATAGTTTTAAAACTGACGTCGAATTAACGTAAGAATTTATACTTTCTTAATGAAACGATCCCATAGACTCCGTGACGTAATTTGTTTTAAAGCCAATGAGATGAGAGAAACTCAAAAATTTGAAAACATTCAATAGAATTCGAGCAAGACGTCAGACTCAATTTACGACGCTATTGGACGATTTAAATATTTAAATCGTAAATAAACAAATTGTTGTTTGAAGGCTTTTATTTTTAATTACACTAATTTTATGTATAATTGTTTTATTTTTATTATTTTTAGTAGTTTTCGAATTTTTAAAATGTTCAGCAGGGTATTTATAAAAATTCAAAGCATATATATTGGAGAAGTGAAAGAAGATACGAAACTTGATATGCTGTCAAATGTGTAAATTATACTTAATCCACTTTCCTTCTGGCTGCGGTAATGCCCATCAGGATATTAAATCAGTTCAGTATCGGTGACGTCAGACGTCGATATTGAACTCCGGTAATGACATCAAAAGGTGATATCATGGGATAATTGTTATCCAAAATCCCAAAATATCCATTTAATACCCATATTGATTAGCATTTTAAATATGAATGCAGCTTTCTAGCTTCAAAAGGGATTATGTAGGATTTATTCTTGTAATTTAGTGATTTATGATTTTTTTATTTCTTTATTTGTATATAATCGCTCGGGTTTAAAAGATAAATACTTGTTCGGTTTTAATTTGAATTCTGATAATTACAGCGATATATTCAAGCATAAGAAATTTTATGTGATGAAGTGGATGATATTATTAAATTTTGCTTCTAAAAATAGATTTTTTAATGATGATTAATGAAGTTGATCCTCAATTTATCTTGGTTTTACTGAAAATATGCTCTAAGAAAATTAAAAATAGCCAATAGAAAAACGTTCCTCGATACCATGATTTCAAAAGCAAATACCAGGAAAGAAATTTAAATATTTAAATTCTTTTACACGTTATTGGCTTCTGAATTTATAACGTTAGAAAATATCCTTCTATTGGCTATTTTTACGTTTTTTTCTTTTTTTAAAAACGCAAATTCCTATTGTTATAAACTATTTCAGAGCGAGTAGACTTTTTCTATTTTCAAGAATTTGGATCAAATAATGTAGAGATGTTAACGTAAGATAATTCTAGAGACTTTTTAAACCCTTTTCTTAATATTAAAAATTGAAAATTTTTAAAGAGTTTTAAGGGCCAAATTCTTAAGGCTTCAACTTACCAATTTTAAAATCAAGGCTTCGATTTTCAAATATTCAATTTTTCTAAAGAAGAAGAAGAAGAAAGAATTGGTTCTACTACAAGAAAATTTAAAATGTCACATTTAAAATTTCATAATATTATCGTGGAAAATAATCATACAGAAAATTAAATCGTGTTACAGAAATTTCGTGAAAGGAAGTTATACGAAGGCTGAATGCTTTCATCAGGCGAATGTTATTAAAACAATTTTAATTGTCTTTGCTGAAGAAGAAAAAGAAACATGTTGGGTGGATGTAGTGAAAGGAAAAGCTATATTTGTCAGGAGGTAATTCAATACCAGATACTTTCATATGTGGTAGCAAGCAGTGGAAAGCACATTAGATACCACGCGACAATGCGACATTATTTCTTATACTCTTGGAAATCATTATCTATCTCATTCATTATAGCTCATTTAAAATCGAAAATCTACTGAGGAAAAAAATAAAACATGAAGAAAAACATCCCTCTGCTAACAACCACTTTTTCTATAAATAATTACTTTGCAATATTTCTTGATTATTATTTTTTTCTGTAATAAATAAATGTATTGATATCGTATAAACTACGCATTATATATATATATA